>NC_137812.1:35372908-35375408 GCF_963921795.1 Nannobrachium achirus | reverse complement strand
CCCTGGTGGAAAAGGGGCCTACCAGTATATGTGGGGCAGATATTCCGTATACGGTATGTGCCAATATAGGATGCTCTCGGTGGTGCGTGTGCCTCTAAAGGACTTTGGAACCCATGCCAGCTTCTTGAAGTAGAGACGTCTTCACCACCCACCACTCAAAATAATTGGAGTTGACCAGGACACCGAACATGCTCTCAGCCTCCCAGGCTCCAATACACGCACATTGGACAGACATCTGTCTGCACATCCCATGTGAGGTCCTCATCCTCAGTGATGTGCAGTGCGCACCCCCAGGAATTTGACCTGTCTGACCCTCTCCACTGCAGTGCCCCCAAATCAGTCGAGGATTAGCTCTTTGGATTTGTCAACGTTGAGAGCCAGGTTGTTCTCCTGGCACCATTGTGTCAAGCCTATCGCTGTGGTTAAAAGGTATTGATAAATGATATTAAAAAAAATGTTTGGGTGACAGATGATCTTCATTCTTCCTTGGACAATAGTAAACGTCACTATGTCTAAGTGGTAATAGTAATACAACAGTACATTATGTCTAAGTAGTAATACAACAGTACATTAAATACAAAGATACAGCATGGCCACGTTTTATATAAGCCTGCACATTGTTTTCAAAACTTCACTGTTGAAATTAAAAGCATGTTTTCATGTTGCTTACATCCGTCAATCTCAACCACTTCTAAATTAAACTAAAAATTATATCAACAACAGATCCACACTATTTCAAGAATGAAAAGGTGGCTGATAAACAGACCACTAGAACACGTCTTTTGCTAAAAGTGGTAATCATGATAACAATTTGCCATATTTCTCAGCAAATTTTGCAAATACAGTAGGACGCTAATGTCTCTAAAAGAACATGCACACACCTGCATCTCACAGAATAGGCCGACTACAAACAGACCTGTGATGTGATAAATAAACCCAATTCTGATTCTGATACTGTAGTGTACACATATGATGTCAGATGGCATTTTAATGTATTATTCCTTCTCTAGTCCACTCACCAGCCTTCACCACATGGTCCATGGTGGGGAAAAGCTTGGACACAGGAGTGCTGACAGAGCGGAGAATGAGGCATGCTGACAGACTGGCATAGCGCATCAAGGTGCATCTCAGCAGCAACACTGGCTCATCCGCTCCCTTCAGGGCCCCTGACAAGGCACACATCAGCCTGTCAGGGAGAAAATCCCAAAACATACACAGGCAGGAGATTCATTTTGTGGCTTATTTATATATCCTGCACATGAACAATGAACAAGCTGCAGATTTATAGGCTTCATGTCTATTATGTTAAGTCCTGTTCTGTTTTAAAAATATTAGCTGCTGCCTGCTGGTACACTTACTGTGCATACCTTTTCCAGCAGATAACAATGATGACATTGTTTAAGTAACTTTCATGAACTCTATACATTTTCATGTTAAAAAAATGTTTCACTGAGTGTTGTCCCTAAACTTTAGGGACAACACTGGGCCAAATTGTTGAGAAGAATCTTAAGGGCCTAAAGATTCTCAACAATTTGGACCATCCCAACAGGTTTCTAAGATAGGAATTTGTCTATTTGTCTGAAAGAGTAGACTTTATTAGATTAGTTAGCACAAACTGTAATCTGTTAATTATGTTTTCATATGCATACAAAAGAGTGTTAAAAAGGGGCACAATTCCATTTGAAAATTAGCAGTTGACACTTTTTGGCAATTTTAAAAAACAATTTGATTTGATTAGAAATATTACATTGTGACTTTTGTTGTGAAGTTTTGTTTGGAAAACACTATCTTGAATGTTATGCAAAAAAACATTTTTGTTTTTTGCAAATGATTTTCTCTATAATAAATAATCTTCCATACATTCCACCTGTGAGAATACACATCACCAAAAGGGAGATGGAGCCTAAACTTGAAGTGTTGTGGTACAGACATTCTTCAAACTACACCATGAATGATACATGAAGCAGGTCCATTTAACTAAATATATAAGCACATTATCTTCTCACTTCTAGATGAAATGGGTCTCCTGATTCTTACTGATAGGAGGAAGACGCAGGGAATTGAACCATGTGTTGACCAATTCACGAGCGACACCACCACAGTTTTCTGTGTAACTACTTGTACCCCAGCATCCCTATTCTGGGGGAACATTCACCAATAATTGCAGATCTACAAGCTCATAATAACACATTGCGTTGCGGCGCATTATGAGCTTGTATAGTTTGGCTCTTTTTGGTGTAAAAAAAAGCGGTCCAAGTAGCCTAGTTGCAACTCAGGTCCATTTCAGTAAGAATAGAACAAAATCTGCAGGAACAGAACCTGAGAGCTTGTTCCCCTAGGAAAAGAAAACCCCATGACACCTGGCTGCTATATTATCCTGTCACCACCTGCGGCACGGTGCTTCGTCACCACGCTGAAATCAGAGGAAAATAGACAACTGGTTTCCCTGATCTCCAGCAAATCCCCATAAGGACCTGCTGCTGCACTACTGACTAATACC